>NC_057795.1:163703759-163713004 GCF_018294505.1 Triticum aestivum | reverse complement strand
CCACCGAGAGAGAGGAGGAGAGGTTCTCCCCCTTGTGCTTGCTCCTCCATGGCCTCCCCCTAGATGGGGAGAGGTTCTCCCTTTGGTCCTTGGCCTTCATGGCGATGATGGCCCCTCCGGGATCCTCCCCCATGGCCTCCGGTGATGATGGCCCACTCCGGCAGGGTGCCAGAGAGGGCCTAGATTGATTTCTCGTGGCTACAGAGGCTTGCGGTGGCAGAACTCCCGATCTAGGTTATTTTCTAGAGGTTTCAGTATTTATAGGATTTTTTGGCGTAGGTTTCACGTCAGGGGGGTATCCGGGCTTTCCACAAGGTAGGGGGGCACGCCCCCACCCTCGTGGGCAGCCCGGGACTCTTCTGGCCCAACTCTTGCACTCCCGGGGCTTCTTTTGGTCCATAAAAATCCATCAAAAAATGGCACGTCAATTAGACTCCGTTTGGTATTCCTTTTCTGTAGAACTCAAAAACAAGGAGAGAACATAAAATGGCACTGGGCTCTAGGTTAATATGTTAGTCCCAAGAATCATATAAAATAGCATATAAATGCATATAAAACATCCTAGATGGATAATATAATAGCATGAATACTTCATAAATTATAGATACGTTGGAGACGTATCAAGGGCCGGCGAGCCGGAGCCTGACGACGAGGATGACCCCGGCTCCATTCGCTGCGGTATCCAGGAACTACCGCGGCGGCGAGAGAAGGAGGGGCGCGACGGGTACTCCAGCTGCGGCACATTGTCGGTCTCGATGTGGTCGAGGACGGCGTCGAGTGTGCGGCTGGGGACGCCCCACCACTCGCACCGCCCTTCAAAGTTGAGGCGGCCGCGCGGGATGATGCCATTGACGGAGGTGATCTGCTCCTCGCGGCGGCCCTTGAAGAACATCGTCCACAACATTTCACTATCGGGCGCGTACCTCGGCTTGTTCCGCTGCTCCTCCGTGAGCGAGGAGCGGATGCGGGCGATTGATATGTCTCCAACGTATCTATAATTTATGAAGCATTCAAGCTATTTTATTATCTGTTTTGAATGATTATGGGCTTTACTATACACTTTTATATTACCTTTGGGACTAACCTATGAACCGGAGACCCAGCCCATATTGCTGTTTTCTTGCCTATTTTAGTGTTTCGAAGAAAAGGAATATCAAACAGAGTCCAAACGGAGTGAAACCTTCGGGAGCGTGATTTTTGGAACGAACATGATCCAGGAGACTTTGAGTTCACGTCAGAGAAGCTTCGGGGAAGCCACGAGGGTGGGGAGCGCGTCCCCCCTACTGGGCGCGCCCCCTGTCTCGTGGGCCCCTCAAGCGTCCCCCGACCGACTTCTTTCGCCTATATATCTCCATATACCCCGAAAACATCAGAACAGAAGATAGATCCGGAGTTCTGCCGTCGCAAGCCTCTGTAGCCACAAAAAGTCAATCGGGACCCTATTGCGGCACCCTGCCGGAGGGGGGATCCCTCGCCGGTGGCCATCTTCACCATCCCGGCGCTCTCCATGACGAGGAGGGAGTAGTTCACCCTCGGGGCTGAGGGTATGTACCAGTAGCTATGTGTTTGATCTCTCTCTCTCATGTTCTTGATTCGACACGATCTTGATGTATCGCGAGCTTTGCTACTATAGTTGGATCTTATGATGTTTCTCCCCCTCTACTCTCTCGTAATGGATTGAGTTTTCCCTTTGAAGTTATCTTATCAGATTGAGTCTTTAAGGATTTGAGAACACTTGATGTATGTCTTGCCGTGCTTATCTGTGGTGACAATGCGATATTCACGTGATCCACTTGATGTACGTTTTGGTGATCAACTTGCGGGTTCTGCCCATGAACCTATGCATAGGGGTTGGCACACGTTTTCATCTTGACTCTCCAGTAGAAACTTTGGGGCACTCTTTGAAGTACTTTGTGTTGGTTGAATAGATGAATCTGAGATTGTGTGATGCATATCGTATAATCATGCCCACGGATACTTGAGGTGACAATGGAGTATCTAGGTGACATTAGGGTTTCGGTTGATTTGCGTCTTAAGGTGTTATTCTAGTATGAACTTTATGATAGATTGAACGGAAAGAATAGCTTCATGTTATTTTACTATGGACTCTTGAATAGATAAATAAAAAAGGATAACTTTGAGGTGGTTTCGTACCCTACCATAATCTCTTTGTTTGTTCTCCGCTATTAGTGTCTTTGGAGTGACTCTTTGTTGCATGTTGAGGGATATTTATGTGATTCAGTTATGTTACTATTGTTGAGAGAACTTGCACTAGTGAAAGTATGAACCTTAGGCCTTACTTCCTACCATTGCAATACCGTTTACGCTCACTTTTATCATTAGTTACCTTGCTGTTTTTATAATTTCAGATTACAAATACCTTTATCTACCATCCATATTGCACTTGTATCACCATCACTTCGCTGAACTAGTGCACCTATACAATTTACCATTGTATTGGGTGTGTTGGGGACACAAGAGACTCTTTGTTATTTGGTTGCAGGGTTGTTTGAGAGAGACCATCTTCATCCTACGCCTCCCACGGATTGATAAACCTTAGGTCATCCACTTGAAATTTGCTACTGTCCTACAAACCTCTACACTTGGAGGCCCAACAATGTCTACAAGAAGAAGGTTGTGTAGTAGACATCAAGCTCTTTTCTGGCGCCGTTGCCGGGGAGGTGAGTGCTTGAAGGTATATCTTTAGATCTTGTAATCAAATCTTTTTGTTTCTTGTTTTATCACTAGTTTAATCTGTAAAAGAAAACTACAAAAAAATGGAATTGAGTTTGTCTCATATGCTTCATCTTTTAAATATCTTTCGTGAGAATGATGGAAAGGAAAATTGTGCTCAAGTGCTAGAAGAAGAAATCTATAAAATGTTTGTCACTAAATCTTTGAATGATGAGCATGATTGCAATGTTATTAGTCTGAATTCCTTGAATATCCATGATGCTAATGATATGCAAAGCCACAAGCTTGGGGATTCTATGTTTGATGAAGATGATATGTTTTGTCCCCCAAGTTTTGATGAGAAAATTTATTATGATGATAGCATGCCTCCTATTTATGATGATTATATTGATGAAAGTGGGTTTGGAAGAATGTCAACTTTAGGAAATAATGATGCCACTATTTTGGAGGATGTTGAATCTCATTGTGATTATTATGAAAGTGGATTTGGAGCGGTCATGACTTTATTTAGTGATGAATCCACTATTTCGGAAGAGGTTCCAATTGATTATGAGAACAAAGTTGCTATCTATGATGATTATTGTGATGACTTGTATGCTATTAAGAATAATGATAACCATGAAACTTGTCATCATGATTTTAGTTTTCAATTGGATTATGCCTCACATGGTAGTTATTTTGTTGAGTTTACTCCCACTATTATTCATGAGAAGAATTTTGCTTATGTGGAGAGTAGTAAATTTTCTATGCAAGTAGATCATGAAAAGAATGCTTTAGGTGCTGGTTATATGGTTGGATTCATTCATGATGCTACTGAAAATTATTATGAGGGAGGAATATATGCTTGTAGGAATTGCAATAATATCAGATTTCCTCTCTATGTGCTTAAATTTTGAAGCTATGCTTGTTTTGCCTTCCTATGCTAGTTGATTATTGTTCCCATAAGTTGTTTGCTCACAAAATCCCTATGCACAGGAAGTGGGTTAGACTTAAATGTTCTAGTCATATTCTTCATGATGCTCTCTTTATGTTTCAATTCTTATCTTTTAGGTGAGCATCATTTCATCATGCCTAGCTAGGGGTGTTAAACGATAGCGCTTGTTGGGAGGCAACCCAACTTTATTTTTGTTTCTTACTTTTTGTTCCTTTTTAGTAATAAGTAATTCATCTAGCCTCTGTTTAGATGTGGTTTCATGTTTTAATTAGTGTTTGTGCCAAGTAGAACCTTCGGGAAGACTTCGGTGAAGTCTTTATGATCATGCTGTAAAAAATAGAAAACTTTAGCGCTCGCGAGATTAGCTGCCATTTTTTACAGGAGAGTGAGTTAGGTTGATTATTTTTGAAAATGATTAATAGAAAAATTACTCAGGTCCACCAATTTATTTAAGAATTATTTGAGTTCCATAAGTATACGTTTGATACAGATTACTACAGACTGTTCTGTTTTTGACATATTCTGTTTTCTATGTGTTGTTTGCTTATTTTGATGAATCTATGAGTAGTATCGGAGGGTATGAACCATAGAGAAGTTGGAATACAGTAGAAATTACACCAATATGAATTTAGAATGAGTTCACAACAGTGCCTAAGTGGTGGTTTGTTCTTCTTGTACTAACGGAGCTTACGAGTTTTGTTTTGAGTTTCGTGTTGTGAAGTTTTCAAGTTTTGGGTAAAGATTCGATGGACTATGGAATAAGGAGTGGTAATAGCCTAAGCTTGGGGATGCCCAAGGCACCCCTAGGTAATATTCAAGGACAACCAAGAGCCTAATCTTGGGGATGCATCCCCTCTTTCGTCTTCGTTCATCGGTAACTTTACTTGGAGCTATATTTTTATTCACCACATGATATGTGTTTTGCTTGGAGCGTCATTATCTTTTATTAGTATTTGATTGATGTTATTTATAATAATGTTTTGCATCTATATTTTCAATAAAAATGTCAAGGATAGCCTTTACCATGCTTATTTTGCTAGTATACATGTTGCTGTTTTAAAACAGAAAGTTTACCGCGGTTGCAAAAATTCCCTAGAAAAGTCAGAGAGTGATATAATGTTGAATTTTTTGCATACTGAGCTCTGATAAATCTTCTATAGAGTATTTTTCTTGTAATTTTTGGAGTTAGGGAAGTATGATGAATCTTGCATTCTTTACAGACTATACTGTTTTGGCAGATTGATGTTATGTTTGCATTGTTTGCATATGTTTGCTTGTTTAATGATTCTATTTAAGGATAGGAGTATTAAATATGCAGAGACATTTAGTATGCAATGTTGAATAATAATTTTAGTGATTTGTTACAGTAGAAAATGGTAAGGTTTTTGCATTGGTTTATACTAACTTATCTCACGAGTTCTTGTTGAGTTTTGTGTGGATGAAGTTTTTGAGATTTAGGAAACCGTGATATGAGAGGAATTAAGGAGACCCAAAAGCTCAAGCTTGGGGATGCCCAAGGCACCCCAACATAAAATTCCAAGAAGTCTCAAGCATCTAAGCTTGGGGATGTCCCGGTAGGCATCCCACCTTTCTTCTTCAACAATTATCGGTTAGTATCGGTTGAGCCTAAGTTTTTTGCTTCTTCGCATGAGTCGTTCTATCCTTGCAATGCCATTTTATTTTGCTTTGCTTGCTGTTTGAATAAAATACCAAGATCTGAGATTCTTAAATGAGTGAGAGTCTTCATATAGCTACATAATTATTTAACTACTTATTGATCTTCACTTATATCTTTTTGGAGTAGTTTGTCATTTACTCGTGTGCTTCACTTATATCCTATGAGTAAATGGGTGAATGAGTTGAATGTCATAAATCTGAAATTATATATCTCTCATTTTCTTATCCCATCGGGAGTAATGACTTCACATCTAAGAAGTAGAGGTTCTAAATTTATTGAAGGTTAGCAAGCATTGTATTGGTCATTTGAACAATTCATGAAAGAATATTGAAGGAAGAGAGATTTCACATATAAATATACTATCTTAGACATCTTTTATAATTGTAAGCACTCATTAAGTATCACATGCTAAAGAGTTGATGTTGGACAAGGAAGACAACGTAATGGGTTATGTTTTCTCACATCTCAGTTAAAAGTATACTGTCATGGATCATTCAAACATGTTGAGCTTGCCTTTCCCCCTCATGCTAGCCAAAATTACTTGCACCAAGTAGAGATACTACTTGTGCTTCCAAATATCCTTAAACCCAGTTTTTGCCATGAGAGTCCACCATACCTACCTATGGATTGAGTAAGATCCTTCAAGTAAGTTGTCATCGGTGCATGCAATAAAAATTGCTCTCTAAATATGTATGATCTATTAGTGTGAAGAAAATAAGCTTTATACGATCTTGTTATGGAAGCAATAAAAGCGACAGACTGCATAATAAAGGTCCATATACAAGTGGCAATATAAAGTGACGTTCTTTTGCATTAAGATTTTGTGCATCCAACCATAAAAGCGCATGACAACCTCTGCTTCCCTCTGCGAAGGGCCTATCTTTTACTTTATGTCTTTTACTTTATGCAAGAGTCAAGGTGATCTTCACCTTTCCCTTTTTTCATTTTATCCTTTGGCAAGCACCTCGTGTTGGAAAGATCATGATATATATATATCCAATTGGATGTAGGTTAGCATGAACTATTATTGTTGACATCACCCAAAGGTGAATACGTTGGGAGGCGAAACTATAAGCCCCTATCTTTCTCAGTGTCTGATTAAAACTTCATAACCATAAGTATCGCATGAGTGTTGGCAATTGTAGAAGACTATATGATAGTTGAGTATGTGGAGTTTGCTAAATCAAAGCTCTGACATAGACCCTTCTTGAAAATAAGATGAATTGCAATTGTTTGATGACTGAGAATGAAGTTTGTTAGTTTTCAAGAAAGTTTATGGTCTATGCTTTAACATGTGAATAGCTTGTTACTTGATCGTGATAAGTTTTATGAGATGAACTACTGTTATGACATATAATCATGCTAGAAAAGGTGATTGAAATTATCATTGATCAAACTTGTGCACTTGCTAGCATTCACACTTCATAAATTCTTTCTTTTATCATTTACCTACTCGAGGACGAGCAGGAATTAAGCTTGGGGATGCTGATACGTCTCCAATGTATCTATAATTTATGAAACATTCATGTTATTTTATTATCTGTTTTGAATGATTATGGGCTTTATTATACACTTTTACATTACTTTTGGGACTAACCTATTAACCGGAGGCCCAGCTCATATTGCTGTTTTCTTGCCTATTTTAGTGTTTCGAAGAAAAGGAATATCAAACGGAGTCCAAATGGAATGAAACCTTCGGGAGTGTGATTTTTCGAACGAACATGATCCAGGAGACTTGGAGTTCACGTCAGAGAAGCTTCGAGGAAGCCACGAGGGTGGGGGCGCCCCCCCCCCACTTGGCGCGCCCCCTATCTAGTGGGCCCCTCGAGCGTCCCCCGACTGACTTCTTTCGCCTATATATCTCCATATACCCCGAAAACATCAGAACAGAAGATAGATCGGGAGTTCCGCCGCCGCAAGCCTCTGTAGCCACCAAAAACCAATCGGGACCCTGTTCCGGCACCCTACCGGAGGGGGGATCCCTCACCGGTGTCCATCTTCATCATCCCGGCGCTCTCCATGACGAGGAGGGAGTAGTTCACCCTCGGGTCTGAGGGTATGTACCAGTAGCTATGTGTTTGATCTCTCTCTCTCTCGTGTTCTTGATTTGGCACGATCTTGATGTATCGCGAGCTTTGCTACTATAGTTGGATCTTATGATGTTTCTCCCCCTCTACTCTCTTGTAATGGATTGAGTTTTCCCTTTGAAGTTATCTTATTGGATTGAGTCTTTAAGGATTTGAGAACACTTGATGTATGTCTTGCCGTGCTTATCTATAGTGACAATGGGATATTCACATGATCCACTTGATGTATGTTTTGGTGATCAACTTGCGGGTTCCGCCCATGAACCTATGCATAGGGGTTGGCACACGTTTTCGTCTTGACTCTCCGGTAGAAATTTTGGGGCACTCTTTGAAGTACTTTGTGTTGGTTGAATAGATGAATCTCAGATTGTGTGATGCATATCGTATAATCATGCCCACGGATACTTGAGGTGACAATGGAGTATCTAGGTGACATTAGGGTTTTGGTTGATTTGTGTCTTAAGGTGTTATTCTAGTATGAACTCTATGATAGATTGAATGGAAAGAATAGCTTCATGTTATTTTACTATGGACTCTTGAATAGATAGATCAAAAAGGATAACTTTAAGGTGGTTTCGTACCCTACCATAATTTCTTCGTTTGTTCTCCGCTATTAGTGTCTTTGGAGTGACTCTTTGTTGCATGTTGAGGGATAATTATGTGATCCAGTTATGTTATTATTGTTGAGAGAACTTGCACTAGTGAAAGTATGAACCTTAGGCCTTGCTTCCTACCATTGCAATACCGTTTACGCTCACTTTTATCATTAGTTACCTTGCTGTTTTTATAATTTCAGATTACAAATACCTTTATCTACCATCCATATTGCACTTGTATCACCATCACTTCACCGAACAAGTGCACCTATACAATTTACCATTGTATTGGGTGTGTTGGGGACACAAGAGACTCTTTGTTATTTGGTTGCAGGGTTGTTTGAGAGAGACCATCTTCATCCTACGCCTCCCACGGATTGACAAACCTTAGGTCATTAACTTGTGGGAAATTTGCTACTGTCCTACAAACCTTTGCACTTGGAGGCCCAACAACGTCTACAAGAAGAAGGTTGTGTAGTAGACATCGGCGATCTTCGCCCGCTGTGCAGCTCCTTCAGGGACCGGCGGCACCGGGACGCCGCCGACACTCAGCCTCCATGTAACGCCCCAGATTCGATGCACCAGGCGTCTGCCTGTTTTTTGCCGTCGTTGTCATGTCATTTGGTTGTGTGTTGCATTTTGCCATGTCATCATCTGCATTTCATCTGCATGTTTTCAAAACTAGCATCCGTTCGGGTTTCCCCGGTCCTCTCCGTTGTCCGTTCGGAGTCCAGACCACACTCGCACGCGCCCGCGGCACCTCCGAAATATTATTTTTATAAGTGGCATAAAAATGTTCTCGGAATGGGCTGCAACTTGTCATGCGGTCTTATTATAGTGTAGACAGACCGCCTGCCAAGTTTCGTCGCATTCGGAGTCCATTTGATAGCCCAACCGTTAAATATAGCGGTACCGTTGTCAGTACCTTCGTCGGATGTTTCGGTCTTCGAAATTGTCGCCGGGTCTCTCTCTCTCTTCTCTCCACTCAGCCCAACCTCTCTTCACAGCCCACCTAGGCCTGCCAACCCCCCCTCGCGATCAGATCCGTCGGATTACGATCGGAGGCTCCAAAACGCTCTGAAACCCCCCTCTAACCCTAGCCCCCTGCTATATATGGACCTCCTAGTCCATTTTGGGCAGCCCCTAGCCCCCCACCTACCTCTAGCCCTCTCCCGCCTCAATTTCCGCGCCGGACTAGCCCCTCTCCGCCACTTGGCGCACCGTCGTTCGCCAGCTGCCGCCAGCGCCGGCGCCCC
>NC_057795.1:163669451-163703749 GCF_018294505.1 Triticum aestivum | reverse complement strand
CCAAAGGTGAATATGTTGGGAGGCAATACTATAAGCCCCTATCTTTCTCAATGTCCGATTAAAACTCCATAACCATAAGTATTGCGTGAGTTTTAGCAATTGTAGAAGACTATATGATAGTTGAGTATGTGGAGTTTGCTAAATCAAAGCTCTAACATAGACCCTTCCTGAAAATAAGATGAATTGTAATTGTTTGATGACTAAGAATGAAGTTTGCTAGTTTTCAAGAAAGTTTATGGTCTATGATTTAACATGTGAATAGCTTGTTACTTGCTCATGAGAAGTTTTATGAGATGAACTGCTGTTATGACATATAATCATGCTAGAAAAGGCGATTGAAATTATCATTGATCAAACCTGTGCACCTTCTAGCATTCAAACTTCATAAATTCTTTCTTTTATCATTTACCTACTCGAGGACGAGCAGGAATTAAGCTTGGGGATGCTGATACGTCTTCAACGTATCTATAATTTATGAAGCATTCATGCTATATTATTATCTGTTTTGAATGTTTATGGGCTTTATTATACACTTTTATATTACTTTCGGGACTAACCTATTAACCGGAGGCCCAACCCATATTGCTGTTTTATTGCCTATTTCAGTGTTTCAAACAAAAGGAATATCAAACAGAGTCCAAACGGAATGAAACCTTCGGGAGCGTTGTTTTTGGAATGGAAGCAACCCAGGGAACTTGGAGTGCAAGCCAGGGAAGCTTCAAGGAGGCCACGAGATAGGGGGCGCGCCCACCCCCTGGGCGCGCCCTCCACCCTCGTGGGCCCCTCGAGGCTCCCCCGACCGACTTCTTTCGCCTATATATTTCCATATACCCTAAAACCATCGAAGAACAAGATAGATCGGGAGTTCCGCCGCCGCAAGTCTCTGTAGACACCAAAAACCTCTCGGGAGCCTGTTTCGGCACCCCGCCGGAGGGGGAATCCCTCACCGGTGGCCATCTTCATCATCCCGGCGCTATCCATGATGAGGAGGGAGTAGTTCACCCTCGGGGCTGAGGGTATGTACTAGTAGCTATGTGTTTGATCTCTCTCTCTCTCTCTCTCTCTCTCTCTCGTGTTCTCTCTATGGCACGATCTTGATGTATCGCGAGCTTTGCTATTATAGTTGGATCTTATGATGTTTCTCCCCCTCTACTCTCTTGTGATGAATTGAGTTTTCCCTTTGAAGTTATCTTGTCGGATTGCGTCTTTAAGGATTTGAGAACACTTGATGTATGTCTTGCCGTGCTTATTTGTGGTGACAATGGGATATCACGTGATCCACTTGATGTATGTTGAGGGATAGTTATATGATCCAATTATGTTATTATTGTTGAGAGAACTTGCACTAGTGAAAGTATGAACCCTATGCCTTGTTTCCTATCATTGCAATACCATTTACGCTCACTTTTACCACTAGTTACCTTGCTGTTTTTATAATTTTAGATTACAAAAACCTATATCTACCATCCATATTGCACTTGTATCACCATCTCTTCGCCGAACTAGTGCACCTATACAAATTACCATTGTATTGGGTGTGTTGGGGACACAAGAGACTCTTCGTTATTTGGTGGCAGGGTTGCTTGAGAGAGACCATCTTCATCCTACGCCTCCCACGGATTGATAAACCTTAGGTCATCCACTTGAGAGAAATTTGCTACTGTCCTACAAACCTCTGCACTTGGAGGCCCAACAACGTCTACAAGGAGAAGGTTGCGTAGTAGACATCAGGCGCAACCATCACTAAGGTAGAGGAGAGGTTCTTCTTCAAATCCTGCAGCGCTGCCTCGGCCTCCGGGGTCCACTCCATTGGGCCCGTCTTCTTCAAGATCTTGAAAAAGGGAAGGACATGCTCCACGGACTTGGAGATGAATCTGCTCATGGCGGCAACGCAGCCAGTGAGCCGACACGTCTTTGATCCGTTTAGGTGCCTCAATATGCTCGATGGCCTTGATCTTATCCGGGTTTGCCTCAATCCCGCGCTGCGACACAAAGAACCCGAGAAGCTTACTGGACGGGACACCGAAGACACACTTCTCAGGGTTCAATTTGAGGTTGATCTTGCGCAGGTTTGCAAATGTTTCCTCCAGATCTTGCACAAGTGTTGCTTTGTCCTTGGTTTTGACCACTATGTCATCCATATAAGCTTCCATATTTCTATGTAGCTGGGGATCAAAACCAATTTGGACTGCTCTTGCAAAGGTCGAGCCAACACTCTTCAACCCGAAAGGTATCCATAAAAAGCAATACGTACCACATGGGTTGATGAACACTGTCTTCTCCTCGTCTTCTTTTGTCATGAAGATCTGGTGGTACCCTGAGTAGGCGTAGAGGAATGATAACAGGTCACACCCAGCCATGGAGTCAACAATCTGGTCGATGCGCTGTAAGGGGAAGGGATCCTTTGGACAAGCTTTATTGATGTCCATGTAATCAATACACAGTCTCCACTTCCCGTTTGCCTTGCGCACCACTACCGGGTTGGCCAACCACGTCGGATGGAGCACCCCCCTTACCAAGCCTGCCGCCTCTAGTTTTCTGATCTCCTCCGTGATGAACTCCTGCCTCTCCAGAGCTTGCTTCCTAACCTTCTGCTTGACGGGCCGTGCATGAGGACAGACAGCAAGATGGTGCTCAATCACTTCCCTGGGAACGCCGGGCATGTCGGAGGCTTGCCATGCAAACACACCGACATTCGCCTGCAGGAAAGTGACGATCTCGCTTTCCTATTTACTGTTGAGGGTGGATCTTATGGTAAAAGCTGCCCCCGTGCCATCCTCCTTGACGGGCACCTTCTTGGTCTCTAGTGGTACAACCCTGGACTTCTTGCCCTTGTCGGTGGAGCTCTCTGGCACGTCCTTAATGGGAGCGCAACACCCCGAAGAGGTGCGCTTGCTGGAGTGGGTGCAAGGGGTCTCGGCGGTCTTTTTCCCTCCCGAGACTCCGTCGGCAGGAGTAAGTGCCTTGGCGGCAGCTGCTGCAATTGCTTCCTGGTAGAGCTGGTCGGCGCAAATCAACGCGTCTTTCTTGTCGGAGAGGACGGTGATGATGTTCATTGGCCCGGGCATCTTCAGCATGTTGTAGGCGCAATGTGAAGTCGCCATGAATTTGGCTAGTGCCGGGCGGCCGAGGATCCTGTTGTAGAGCAAGGGGATCTCGGCTACATCAAAGACAATCCTCTCCGTCCTGTGGTTCAGCTTGCCTCCGAACGTCACGGGAAGCGTGACCTTTCCCTTCGGCTGGCTCCTCTCCGGGTTGACCCCTTGGAACGTGCCCGTCTCCTCGAGGTCTCCATCAGGGATCTGTAGCCTCTTGATCACAACAGGCGAGATCAAGTTCAGACCGTCCCCGCCATCAACCAGCATCTTCGTCACCTTGAGGTTGTGGATTGTTGGTGAAACCAACAACGGCAAGCACCCGACCACAGTAGTGCGGTCAGGATGGTCCTCGGTGTCGAAGATGATAGGTGTGCTGGACCACTTCAACGGCTTCCGTGCGTCGAACGATGGCGCCACCGCTGTGATCTCACGTGCCGACTGCTTGAGCTGGCGGTGGGATGTATGCAGCGAGGTGCCACCATCAACGCACATGGCTTCCGTGGTTTTCTGGAACTCGTGGTCGCCGGACTCATTGTCCTCGTCGTGATCAATGTCTTCCTGCTTCTTGTCGCAGCCCCGAGCGGGCCTCTCATGCTGATTATCTTTGCCGCGGTGGCCTCCTTGGCTGCCACGCTTCTTGCCAGATCCCTCGGCACCCTCTTGGCCCTTCTCCTTGTCCCGCCGCTCATACTCGGCTTTCTGCTTCTCGGCGAGCAGCTCCACTTGCCGGCAATTCTAGAGGTCATGGCCCTTGGTGCGGTGGATCTTGCAATACTGCTTGTCGGAGCCCCCTGGCTTATCGGCAACTGACGTCTACTACACAACCTTCTTCTTGTAGACGTTGTTGGGCCTGCAAGTGCACAGGTTTGTAGGACAGTAGCAAATTTCCCTCAAGTGGATGACCTAAGGTTTATCAATCTGTGGGAGGTGTAGGATGAAGATGGTCTCTCTCAAGCAACCATGCAACCAAATAACAAAGAGTCTCTTGTGTCCCCAACACACCCAATACAATGGTAGATTGTATAGGTGCACTAGTTTGGCGAAGAGATGATGATACAAGTGCAATATGGATGGTATATATAGGTTTTTGTAATCTGAAATAATAAAAACAGCAAGGTAACTAATGGTAAAAGTGAGCGTAAACGGTATTGCAATGATAGGAAACAAGGCATAGGGTTCATACTTTCACTAGTGCAAGTTCTCTCAACAATAATAACATAGATAGATCATATAACAAGCCCTCAACATGCAACAAAGAGTCACTCCAAAGCCACTAATAGCGGAGAACAAACAAAGAGATTATGGTAGGGTACGAAACCACCTCAAAGTTATTCTTTCGGATCAATCTATAAAGAGTTCGTACTAGAATAACACCTTAAGACACAAATCAACCAAAACCCTAATGTCACCTAGATACTCCATTGTCACCTCAAGTATCCATGGGCATTATTATACGATATGCATCACACAATTTTAGATTCATCCAACCAACACAAAGTAATTCAAAGAGTGCCCCAAAGTTTCTATCGAAGAGTCAAGAACGTGTGGCAACCCCTATGCATAGGTTCATGGGCGGAACCCGCAAGTTGGTCACCAAAACATACATCAAGTGGCACATGATATCCCATTGTCCCCACAGATAAGCATGACAAGACATACATCAAGTGTTCTCATAAAAGACTCAATCCGATAAGATAACTTCAAAGGGGAAACTCAATTCATCACATGAGAGTAGCGGGGGAGTGTTGGTGTCAAAACCGGTGGATCTCGGGTAGGGGGTCCCGAACTGTGCGTCTAGGCGGATGGTAACAGGAGACAAGGGACATGATGTTTTTACCCAGGTTCGGGCCCTCTTGATGGAGGTAAAACCCTACTCCTGCTTGATTAATATTGATGATATGGGTAGTACAAGAGTTGATCTACCACGAGATCAGAGAGGCTAAACCCTAGAAGCTAGCCTATGGTATGATTGTTGTTCGTCCTACGGACTAAAACTCTCCGGTTTATATAGACACCAGAGAGGACTAGGGTTACATAGAGTCGGTTACAATGGAGGAGATCTTCATATCATATCGCCAAGCTTGCCTTCCACGCCAAGGAAAGTCCTATCCGGACATGGGACGAAGTCTTCAATCTTGTATCTTCATAGTCCGGGAGCCCGGCCAAAGGTCATAGTCCGGCCATCCGGACACCCCCTAATCCAGGACTCCCTCAGTAGCCCCTAAACCAGGCTTCAAGGACGATGAGTCCGGCACGCAAATTGTCTTCGGCATTGGAAGGCGGGTTGCTCCTCCGAATACTTCATAGAAGATGTTGAACACAAGGATAGTGTCCGGCTCTGCAAAATAAGTTCCACATACCACCGCAGAGAGAATAATATCCGCACAAATCTAATCTGTTGGCGCATTCCGCAGCGTGACATCACGCCACGGCCAAGCCTTTATTCGAATCGTTTTACTATTCCACCTCAGCGTGTTTAGCAAGGCGGTTTCCTTGGCACGTCTTGTCAAAGCAGAGATCGTGTCCCCTTATTCCTGGATTCTCATCAATACGGGCGTGGGTAACCCAACCGCGCCATTAACCGCGGCGCTTGGGAGATAAGCGAGTTTTATTAGGCTGGTTGGGGCTTATAGTTTCGGCCGCCCATATAAGGGGATAACGATCCACCCTTTCCATTTACGCCTTCCTCCTCCTTTGCTTATCCATCCCTGTGCACTCGAGCTCCAGCGCCCAAGTCCGCACTTCCCACCTCAACCTTCTCCAATAATGTCCGGAGCAGGAGGTAGATGGATGGCCTCCTCCGTCACGAAGGGGCAAATCAAAAAGTTAAGGAAGGCCGGATACTTGTCTGACGACATCGCGCACCGGCTTCCAGATGAGGGGCAACTCATCCCCACCCCTGGGCCCCATGAGAGGGTCGTATTTCTCCCCCATTTCCTACGCGGACTGGGCTTTCCTCTTCACCCGTTTGTCCGGGGGCTCATGTTCTACTATGGCCTGGATTTCCACGATCTGGCCCCGAACTTCATCCTCAACATCTCGGCATTTATCATCGTGTGCGAGGCCTTCCTCTGCATCCAGCCCCACTTCGGCTTATGGTTGAAGACTTTTAATGTCAAGCCAAAGGTAGTGGGCGGCCGCCAAGCGGAGTGCAGAGGTGCCATGGTGGGCCGGATGGCCAACGTCCTATGGCTCGAGGGCTCCTTTGTGGAGACAATAAAGGGGTGGCAATCGGGGTGGTTCTACATCATCGAGCCGCGTGACCCTGAATGGGCAGCAGCCCCCGAATTCCGATCTGGCATCCCCACACGGCTCACATCTTGGAAAAAGACGGGCCTGTCGTGGGGTAGTTCGACAGAGGTGACCAGACTTCAAACCTGTGTCAAAGATCTGATAGACAGGAAGGTCAAACTCGTCACCGTAGTCTAGGTCATGCGTTTCCGCCGGATCCTCCCGTGTCAACGACGGACCTTTAATCTATGGGAATTCGACCAGGCTCAGCACCAAACTTTGTCCAGGCTCTTCGATACAACACACGAAGATGTCTGGAAGGTGCTTTTCAAGTGCTCCGAGGTCCACCCTCCCATCACCGAGGATCGCGGATTCGGCGCGAAGTGCCAAGCCAGTGCGGTAAGCTTAATTTTGCCATTACGGGGTATTTGTTTTCCATAGATTTGATTCTATGCGGGATCTAAACTCCCATCCCTTTAACAATACTGGCAGAAGAAGGCTGGACAGATCAACTATCCGACTCCTTTGCCCGAAGACCCAGCGGACGCTCGTTTAATGAAGCTGCTGGTTCCGGCACCTCACGCGGTGCCGGAGAAGAAGGCCATGGGGACTCGAAAGAGTTCCCGACGCCTGGTGGTGTCGGATTCATTGCCTGACAACCCCGAAGCACCCTCCGCCTCTGAAGACGAGGAGGAGGAATAAGAAGCCTCTCCCCCTCCAACGGGGGGAGGAAAGAAAAGGAAGGCCTCCCCAACTGGGGAGGCTGGAGGGTCCAAGAAGGGGAGGACCCTTCTGCCGGACTACGCCTCTGATGCCGAAGACGGCGGGGAGGAATGGCCATCCAGGGTCAAGCCCCTGGCAAAATCGTAAGTATCCGGATACCAGAATAACTCATGGCGCTCCTCCAATGTATGGTACCTTCTGACGCCGAATTCAATCATGCAGTCCGCCCAAGGCTTAGCTCGGTGATTCATCGAGCGACTCCCTGGATTCATCGGACATGAATAGCGCTTCACTTTCGACAGCCTCCTCCCCGCTCCCTGCGGACAATGCTGAGGTGGAGTCCCAATAGGGACTAGACCAGGAGGAGGTGGTCCTGGAGGCGCCGCAAGGCGACCCCCCGGATTCCAGGTCCGAAGGGGGTAAAACCCCAGAGGTGTCTAAGTCCGGCCCTGGGCCGAACTCTGCTCTGGAACCTTCAGTGGTTCCGGAGTCCGGCAGGCGGCGCCTTCGTAAGAAGGGCAAGCCTACGACGCTGGCGACCTCCGTCCAACCGGAGGCGTCGGACAATTTGCTGGAGGTGCTTAACGGTGCCTCCATCAACGAGGAACACCGCACTGTTATGAGTGCGGTGATTCAAAAGGTTCAGTCCGCCAAGAGCGGGCCGACTGAAGCGTGTACGAGCCTTCTAACAGGTTTTGAGGTAAGTTTTAAGATATGTAAGAATATTACCGCATAGGCAGTAGCCCCTGATGCTCAGTTTGGTGTTCGGAAATAAAAGCCGAGCTGAGGATCTAAAAAGATGTACGCAGGAGTCTAACATAAATATGTCAATATGCGAATGCAGGCTGCGCTGCTGACCTCTGCCGCACTGATTGCGGAGGTCGACGCATTGAAGCAGAACCTCGAGCGGTCTGAGAACGAGCTCGGCCGTGCCAAGAAGCAGCTCGAGGACAAGGAAGGTAAGTAATACCTTATTAAAGTAATACCTTATAGAAAGGATTTGGTTGCAAAAAATGACAGGAATAACGTGGGTATTGCAGGGGCCACGACCGAGGTGGTGACCCTGAAGGAAGCGGTGTCCAAGGCTGAAAACAGTACGGCCTTGGAGCGCACCGAGCGAGAGAAGAAGAAGGCGCGGGTGGCGGAGGTGCGGCAAGAGCTCCAGGCTCTCGTGGAGAAACACGAGAGTTTGGAGCGTGACTCAAAGACTCGAGAGTCCGAGCTCGCCTTGGCTCTTGATAGTGCAAAAACCGCTAAGGCCGAAGCCCAGAAGGCCCTCCAAGAGATCGAGGCGATAAACAAAATAGCGACAGGTAAGGCATTCTTTATGCAAAGCAAGCATATAAAAGTGAATTATCTGTTACTTACCCGAATCCGGAGCTCTCCAGGAGCGTTCGCCGATCTGCCCCATAGTGTGTCTGATGCTGCCGCGTTCTACCGAGCCGAGGAGGGGAGCTCGACGGAAAAGGTGTTTTGGTCTCAATATGCTGAAGCCGGACATAAGGTGCCCCTGAGCGACCAGCTGAAGCAGCTGGTCGAGCTCCACAAGGTGGCCGAACAGGCCATGAAGGGCCTCATAGTTCGGCTGTGGCCTAGAGAAGCCATGCTTGGGAGCTACTTCGGTCTGGTGCGGTGGCTGGTGGACGCCTATCCATGGATTGAAGTCATCAAGTGCTCCGTCTGTATTGAAGGTGCCCGTCGGGCCCTTGCCCGTGCTAAAGTGCACTGGGGCAAGATGGACGCCGAGAAGCTTGTGACAGACGCGCCACCGCCGGGCAAGGAGTATCGCAAGCCCGAGATGTATTATGAGGGCGTCCTGAAGGGTGCCCGCCTTATAGCGGGTGAATGCTCCAAAGATGTAATTTTTGAGTAGACTCGCATCTGTTATCCTGTACGCTGAAAACTTTGTTCATATGCCCTAAGCAACACTTGTTAATTTAAAATATTACCTTCTGTGCGGCCGTTTATCGAATCTGAGAGATGCAAGTCGTCGGCTTCTACCCTTGTCGGGGGTTGGATAGGACATATGCCAAAGGATGGCTTATCATGGTGGGAGCAAGTAGAACGTCGCCGGTGCCTGGAAGCGGGATGAGGCGAAGACATGCACACCGGCGGAACTTACCCAGCATCAGGGCTCTCCTAGGAGATAACACCCCTACTGCTGCTCTGCGGGGTCTCCGCATGATCACTAAGGCAAAGTGACTACAATGGTGCTCCTGGAGCTGTTTCGGGAGGCAGGAGAGGGCAATGCTAGCTCTCTCCTCCCTGTGCTATCTGGTCTATCTCTCTCTAGGTCCCAACCCTTTGCATGGGTGCCCCGGGAGGTTTATATAGGCCTACCCCCTGGGGGTACAATAGTAATCCGGCTGGGCGCGGGTCCCAGCCGTCTGTCTCTCAGGCCGCCGTCTTCCCCGCCGGCTTCTGGGGCCCGCCGACTGGCGGGTCCCGCGGACAGGCTTGATACTGTAGCGCCACTCCTGATGACGCAGGCTCGGTCATTGGGTCGTGACAACAGTGCCACCATCTATCGGGCGATCACTGTCGCCATTCCCCATCCTATCTGGTTAATGACTCGTGGGGCCCTGGGGAGGAGTCGGCCGACTCCAAGGAGGCTGACTCCCACAGGTCCGTCTTCGGGGCGCCCAGGCCGCCTTCGACCCACCCACTGACAGGCGGCCCCGCCGTCTTCGGGCCGTATAGGCCGGCGTCGTGGGCACAGTGCGTGGCATACTGTGGCTGAGGTCAGGGCAGGCATGGCAATAGTGCCGCACCTCGCCGGAGATCTTCCAGCGATACGGCTCACTGTAGCCATGCCGGCCCTTCGTAAGTAGGGGGGAATGGCCATGCCATGACCGTACCCTATATCGTACTTCGGGATGAGGGAGGAGTCATGGGCCGACTCTCCATAGTCGGCCTCTCTGGAGGTCGCCAGCTCGGAGTCGGCTTATCTCGGAGTCGCCGTCTGGGACTCGGCTTGTCTTGGAGTCGCTCCTGGGACTCGGCTTGAGGGGCGCGGCCTGCCCCGATGTCTTGAAAGGTCCTGGGACTCGGGTTAGCCTACCCGTGGACCAATACTCCGACAGTAGTCCCCGAAGCTGGTGAAGCCCTGTGGACGCTGCATTGTGGGGCTTCAACAGTTTCAACCTTCCAGGAGCGGACTCTGGAACTCGGCTGCCGTCTTCCCTTGGGCCGACTGTCGAGAGTCGGATGTTTAGCGAAGAGCCACAGCTCGAAAGTCGCGGCAGGAAACCAGGCGGCGTGCCTGATACGCTTCCCCGCAGCCATCAGGGCGGTCCTATCGCGCGGCGCCACGTGGAGAGGGCAGTCTTCCTGCCCACGCGCGCGACGGGATGGGCCGTCAGGTGGGGCCCGCCACTACCATGCCTCGGCATACGAACGGATCTGTTGCGGCCGTGGACGGTTGGTTTTCCCACGTCGTTACTGCGTGCAGTAACTTCGTGGGGTAAATCATGGGGCGGCGTGGGGCATCGTGCGCAGTTAATCCCACGCCCGCTCCCTCGGCTCCTCAGCCTACAGGGCTATAAGTAGGCGGGGAGGGGGGGGGGAGTGGAGCGGCACAGCACGCGCGCCCTTCTTCCCCGCTCCCCCGCCTCATCTTGCTTTCTCTCCCTCCTGCCTCCGTCGTTCAGCAAGAGCACTCCATACCACGGCAATGAGCTCTTCCTCCGCCGCGGCCCCCGCCGTGCGCTCCGGCGTGTGGGACGGCTTGGAGGTAGAAGAGGAACACATCGAGTTCCTCCACCGGACACACCGTCTCCCCAGCGCGGACCTCGTGCGCGCCCACGCCGCGCCGGAGGGGGAGATCCGGCTGGCGCCGAAGGAGGGCGAGCGGGTCATCTTCCGCTCGCACCTCATGCTTGTCCTGGGGCTGCCGGCGAGCGGCTTCTTCCGCTCATTCTTGGAGTTCCACAACCTTCAACCGCACCACCTCACTCCGAATACGGTGGTGTTGCTCTCCGCCTTCGCCACTCTGTGCGAAGGTTTCCTCGGTGTTCTCCCCACTATCGAGCTGTGGGGAGAATTCTTCTCTTCTAAGCTCGGCACGCACATCGCCGGCGTGCCGTCTCAGTGCGGCGCCTTCATCGCGATGCGGTGCTCGACGGCCGACAACCCCTTTCCTCCCATCACGCTGATCAAGTCGGTGAAGATGTGGCAGCGCTCATACTTCTACGTGAAGAACCTCGCCTCCGACGGCGACTGGGTCAACCTGCCGCCTTACAACGCTGCCCCCCTAACTGGGAGGCTCCCCAGCTGGTCTCATCGAGTCAAGACGCTGACTCCCGCCGGAGCCGCCGCCGTAGCGCGACTCCGAGTCTTGACGCAGTCGAAGGGTCTCGTCGAGGCCGACTTGCTGGCCGCCTTCGTGGCACACCGAGTTCTCCCGCTCCAAGGCCGGCCTCACCTGATCTGTTAGATGAGCGGCCTCCGAGACCCGAGTAGGATGAGCACCAAGGAGATGCCCCGCGCGGAGGTGGCAAACATGGTGAATTATGTCGCGAACTGCGAGTTCGGGGAGGACTGGTAGTTCGGCAAGGAGCCATACTCGCGCGACAACCCCCCACCAGTGGTAAGTCGCGTCCCTCTATTGTTTTGTCTTCTTTGCGGCCGACTCCGGCTTCTGACTCTTGTCGGTTTCTTCTGAACTAGAATCCCCTTATGCAGCCTGCAGCCGGCGCCACGAGACAGCCCCGCGAGTATGTTCCCGATTGTGCGGACAGCGACATCGACGACCCCTACTTGGGGGCGGCGGCGATGGAAGCCGACGCCGAAGGCAGGGTAGAAGGAGCAGAAGGCGACTTCAGGCCCTCGGCCACCTTCGCCGACTGGCTTGATGCCGATGCC
Source organism: Triticum aestivum (assembly GCF_018294505.1). Lineage (NCBI taxonomy): Eukaryota > Viridiplantae > Streptophyta > Magnoliopsida > Poales > Poaceae > Triticum > Triticum aestivum. The sequence goes on along the minus strand of NC_057795.1, from coordinate 163,691,834 downwards.
AAAGGGGAAGTCGCTCCGCGCCACCAACCGAGGGTCGGCTCGTCGGGCGCCGGCTCCTTCGCCGGCCTAGCCGGCCAAGGCGGCGCGAAGAGGCGTCACGCCGGGCCGAGTGTGCCCGGCGGCAAATTGAAGAAGTTCAAGGGGGCGGCCGCCGCGACCAAACGGGAGGAGGCGTCCGCGAAGGCCAACCGCTTCCGAAGGGAAGTGAGAAGGCCGCCGCTAGTCTCTGCGTAAGTCTTTACGCTTTTTTATTTTCCTTCGTTGAATCTTGTCCGAGTCTTCTTTTATACTCCCTCCATTCTTCTTCAGGGCCCCTCTTTCCCTTGAGAGAGTCGCCATCCCCTCCATCATGGTGTCGGCAGAGACGTCCGCCAATACTTGGCGGGCCGACCCCGCCGGCGACCTCCGGGAGGCGACGGAGCGAAATGCGCGGGAGAAGCGTGAGGAGGAGGAGGCCAAACGTCTGGAGAAGGCGGAGGCCGACAGGGCGGCCGCCTCCGCCCAGAAGAAGCTGGAGGATGCCGAAGCCGCCCTTGCGGCGAGACGGCGTGCCGAGGAGGCCGCGCGTCGCCGATCGGCGATGCTCGTCCCCCCACTGTCGTCTCCACCGCCGCCTCCGGAGTTCACGGGGCAGACTGGGGAGGCTGGGACCGAGAACCCCGTCGTGGAGAAGGAGAGCGGCGAGGCTTCCATGCCGGACACTCTTGTGCCGCCACCGCCGCCTCCACCGCCGTCTGGGAGACCGCACGGCAAACAGCCGGTGGGTCCGTCGGAGCCGCCGGTCACGGACGAGGCCGAGGCGCGGCTGCTTCTCCAAGTCGCCTCGCTGGTGCGCCGCCGTCTTGAGGGCGACCTCGGCGCCGCGACCTCGGGAGACCGGCGCCGCCAGCTCGGCAGCCTTAGACGCCGAGGCCATAAGTGCCACTCCCACCGGGTTGTTGCACGGAGGCGGCACCGGGCCGCTGAATCAAGTGCTTCTGGACGTTCAGGCGAAGCTGCGCGCTGAAGGCGACACCCTTCAAACTTGCACCAGGGCGCATCTGGCAGCGCGGACGGTCGTCCGACTACGTTTCCTTCTTCTTTTTGATTCTTGTTTTTCTCTGTGGGGGCGCACCAGCGCACCCACTGGGTGTAGTCCCCGAGTTCCGGGCCGGCTGCTGAGCAGGCGGTTCGGAACTCCCTCTGGCGAGTTCCAAATACTAACTTTGTCTTCAATGACTTATTGCAGGAGTATCACAACCTCCGAGCCACTGCCTTCAACCGCAATGTTGAGGAGTTGAGCAAGCGGGCTGCTGACTTGTTGGAAAGCCGGAGTAAGTTCTTCTTCTTCGCGGGGGCGCGCTGGCGCACTCGCGGGCTGTAGTCCCCGAGATCCGGGCCGACTGCTGTGCAGTCGGGCCAGATCTTCCCGGCGATCTTCTTTGCTGATGACTTATTTGTCTCTTCTTTCGCTCTTCAGGAGCCAACGCCTTTCTTCAGGAGTAGCTGGGCGAGGCCAATACCGCCCGGTGTGCTAAGGAGGAGGAGTGTAGCAAGCTTGCCACAGAGCGCGACCTACTGGCGGCGCAGCTGGCCGAGCAGAAGGAGCTGCTCAAGAAGGCGCAGGACAAGGCCGAGAAGAAGGAGGCCGCTCTCCTGGCCGAGTTCGAGAGCGAGCGCTCCTCCTGGACTGACAGGGAGGCGATGCTGACCTCCGGCTTCCACGAGATCGAGGATATTGTTGATGGTAAGTTTCTTTCATTTCTTCGGGCTTCCGACTATGTGTCAGGCCGACTTCTGATTTTTCGACTTGCTTCTTTTTTGTCTTGGCAGACTTCTTCCCTGGTCACTCGCAGGTAGTCCCTCTGGCCATCGAGGCTGCTCGTGAGGCGCGAAGGGAAAGCGGTGAGGAGATCGCCGCTAATGCCCCCCGAACCATCAATGAGCAGCTTCTGAGCATTGAAGCCCGTCTTCGTCCGGCCCACCGGCAGATGCGCCGGCTTCAGCGTGCCGGCGCCCAGGCGGTTGCCGCTTTGTGGCCGGACATGCCGGCTCTGTGCACCGCTAGTCGGACCGCCGACTGGCTGGAAGTCGCCGCCGGCCGTCTTGAAGCTTGGAAGGGTTCCTCGGCCTGGGCCAGAGCGCGCCGGGCCTTGGAGTTCGTCAAGGCGTGGTATCCGGGGCTGGACCTGGACCGTCTGGCCGCGTTCCGGTCAGAAGCCCAGGCCGAGCTGGAGGCCGTGGAGGGCGCCCTTATCGAGCGTGCGGCGGCCATCGCCGAGTACACGGACACCAGTGTCTTTGTGCCCGAGCGGGCTGAAGGCGGCGAGGAAGTGCCGCCAGAGTGGTTCGGGATGAACCCGGAGTATGGCGAGGACTCGGCGGAGGTGATCGACTCCAGCACCGAGGAGGAGGACGAGGCAGAGGACGAAGGCGAGGCGGAGGTGCCAGAAGACGGAGCAGGCGGCCAGCCTCAGCTCGACCGCGCCTCCAGCAACGAGCCGCGTCGAGAGAAGGCGACTGCCGCCGGAGGCGATCGAACCGAGACCACCCAGCCGACTGCCCTGGCGCCTGACACCGCCATATCCTTCGATCCTCCGATCCCAGATGCCGCCTCCTAGGCTGCCTTTTCCGCCTCTGCTTGTCTGTCTTGGTAATCTTTGGAAACTTTGTTAGATTCGAACAATTCCACCCGCAGGGTGTATCTTGAACTTCTAGTCGAAGGTTCGGCCAAGGGCCTATGTAAATATTTATCCGATTTCCGTCTTTCCTTGCTTACTGCTCTTTAGGCTTTTCCCTTTGCCGCCTTCCTTTAGTCGCTGCCTTGCCAGTCGGATAGCCGCTCTGCGGACTGTCGCCGGGTTAAGTGCTTTGCTACTTCGGTAAGGCAAGTACTTGGCCGTTTGGAGTTTCTTTAGCAAGTCGGATAGAAAGCGACAGGCCAACTACCCAAGAGTCAGCCGTCCTTGATAGAGGTTAATAAAGACGGTGAGCCGACTACTCATGAGTCGGCTTTCTGCTTCAGAAATTCTGGAGGCCGTCTTACGCTATGTTCGTGCTTTAGGTCCTTAGCCATTTTTCGTGTGGGCGCCCGTTCTTCCTCACTCCTGCCTGCCTCACAGTCGCTCTGCGAGCTGCGGTTTTGCCAGGAGGCAGATTGGGCACCACGCACTACTTGTCTGACTGCGGGAAGCTCCTCATAGCACAAGGCGGCGAGTCCCCAGGCCGACTAGTCTGGCCCAGTGCCAAGCGGCTTGTAATGAAAGTAATGTACTCAAAGGCATAATTCTTATCATACAGATAACAAAAAGGGCAGTCCCCGAGCTCGTCTCGGGGGGGCCCAAAGTCTTAGTACTTTAATACAAAGGGGTAGTGCGATACATACTGCATCAACTGTAAAATCTTCGAAGAAGATTTGCATTCCACGGGCGCTCTGTCTCTTTGCCGGAGTCGTCCCTCTTGCGCGCTCGGGGCTTCTGAGCGTCGATCAGATAGTAGGCGTCGTTCCCTAGCACCTTGCTGATGATAAAGGGGTCTTCCCAAGGTGCCGACAGCTTGTGCTGGCCGGCTGTTCGCTGGATCAGCCGGAGCACAAGGTCGCCTTCTTGGAAAGATCTTGGCCTGACCTTCCCGTTATAGTATCGACGCAGACTCTGCTGGTAGATGCTGGACCGGCTGAGTGCCAACAGCCGGCCCTCTTCCAGCAGATCGACGCCGTCTTGACGTGCTTCTTCTGCTTCTTCCTCGGTGTACATGGTGACTCGCGGGGAGTCGAACTCTATGTCTGTTGGGATGACGGCTTCGGCACCATAGACGAGGAAGAAGGGTGTGAAGCCGGTTGACTTGTTTGGAGTCGTGCGCAGACTCCAGAGGACGGCTGGCAGCTCCTCAAGCCAACAGCCGGCAGATCTCTCCAGCGGTACGACGAGTCGAGGCTTGATGCCGGATAAGATGAGGCCATTCGCTCGCTCCACCTGGCCGTTTGACTACGGCTGGGCAACGGACGCTAAGTCTAGTTGGATGCCCTGTGTTGCGCAGAAACGGGCCAAGGCGCCTTTGGCGAAATTCGTGCCATTATCGGTGATGATGCTGTGTGGGATGCCGTACCGAGTTGTGATGTCAGCGATGAAGGTCACTGCAGTCGGACCATTCAACTTCTTGATGGGTTTCACCTCCACCCACTTGGTGAACTTGTCCACTGCGACAAGTAGGTGAGTCAAGCCACCTTGTGCCGTCTTGAATGGTCCCACCATGTCCAGGCCCCAGACTGCAAAGGGCCAGGCGATGGGGATAGTCTTGAGTGCGGAAGCTGGCTAAAGTGGCTTGGAACGGAAAATCTAGCACCCCTTGCACTTTTGGACTAACTCTTTGGCCTCTTCCAGAGCGGTTGGCCAGAAGAAACCGTGCCGGAAGGCTTTGGCGACGAGTGCCCTGGAGGCCGCATGGTGACCGCACTCGCCTTCATGTCTCTGAGGATTGCTTGGCCTTGTTCTGCCTCGACGCAGCGTTGGAAGACGCCGGTAACGCTGCGCCTGACCAGCTCTCTGTTGACTATGGTGTAGGCTGCTGCTCGGTGTTGCACTTGTCGAGCCAAGATTTCATCGGTTGGCAGCTCTCTGTTTACTAAGAACCTGAGGATGGGCTGGGCCCATGAAGGTGCTGCTATTTCTTCAACTGCCACTAGTGCGACTTGGACGAGGGCGGCCGGGCTGGGAGGCGGCGGGTTGGAGTCCGCAGCCGCTTGCTGATTTGACAAAGTCCCGGGGCTGACTGGAGCAATCCCCGGGCCGAGCTCTGGAGTCTTCGATCTTGCCACTGCAGTCCCCGGGCCGGGTTCTGAAGTCCCCGGGCCGGCTTTGACTGTGTGTTTCTTGGAGTCGGATCCGTCTTCCTCAGGCGGAGCCGGCACAAAGATTGAATCTGATTCTGGTGACGGCTTGATAGAAGGCTTGAGGAGGCGCCGGAGGGCGACACCAGATGGTATTGCCTGGCGGGTGGAGCCGATTCGTGCCAAGGCGTCTGCTTGGTCGTTGTCGTTCCTTGGCACATGGAGGAACTCGCACCCCTCGAAGTATCCGCTGAGTTGCTGGACGAGGAAATGATAGCTCGCCATATTTGCGTCCTTGGCATCCCAATCGCCAGATGATTGCTGGACCACCAAGTCAGAGTCGCCATAACACAGGATCCGGCGAATGCCGAGTTCTTTGGCAAGCCGGAGCCCGTGGATGAGCGCCTCGTACTCGGCCACGTTGTTGGAGGCGGCGAAGTGGATCTGCAGTGCATATCCGAGCTTGTCTCCCTTGGGGGAAGTGAGGACGACGCCGGCTCCCAAGCCGGTGAGCATCTTGGAGCCGTCGAAGTGCATCCGCCAATGGGTGGAGTCGGGCGCTGGCGGCAGATACTGGGTCTCGGCCCAGTCGACGAGGAAGTCGGCCAGTGCTTGCGACTTGATGGAGGTGCGGGGCTCGTAGTAGATGGTGTAGGGGGCCAGGTCGATGGCCCATTTGGCCACTCGGCCAGAAGCATCTCGGCTTCCGATGATCTCGGCCAGTGGAGCTGTGCAGACCACAGTGATTGGATGCTCCTGAAAGTAAGGCTTCAATTTCTTGGCAGCAAAATGCACGCCGTAGCACATCTTCTGGTAATGGGGGTAGTTCTGCTTGGAGGCCGACAGTACCTCGCTCAAGTAATATACCGGTCTCTGGACAGGCAGCGCCTTGCCTTCCTCCTTGCGCTCGACTACAATGACTGTGCTGACTACTCGGCTGGTGGCGGCAATGTATAGGAGCATGGGCTCTTTGGGAGTCGGAGCCGCCAGCACAGGGGGAGTAGTCAACATCTTCTTTAGTTGGAGAAAAGCCTCGTCTGCCTTGGGAGTCCACTCAAAGAAGGTCGTCTTCGTCATGAGCTGATACAAGGGGAGAGCCTTCTCGCCCAGCCGACTGATGAATCGGCTGATGGATGCCAAACAGACGGTGAACTTATGCACATCTAACAGTCGTCTGGGTGCTTCCATCCTCTCGATGGCCTTGATCTTCACAGGATTGCACTCTATGCTGCGTTCGGAGACCAGGAAACCGAGGAGCTGGCCAGCTGGTACTCCAAAAACGCACTTCTCTGGGTTGAGCTTGATCTGGAATCGGCGCAGATTCTCAAATGTTTCCTTGAGGTCTTCCAGCAAGGTTCCACGCTTCTCCGTCTTCACCACTACATCATGCACATAGACGTGGGCATTTCTGCTGAGTTGCTTCAGGAGGCATTTCTGCATGCAACACTGAAAGGTGGCGCTGGCGTTTCTTAAGCCGAATGTCATGGTCAGGTAGCAGAAGGCTCCAAATGGCGTGATGAAGGCGGTCTTCAGTCTGTCAGCCGGGTTCAGCTTGATCTGGTGATATCCTGAATATGCGTCTAGGAAAGTCAACAGCTCGCATCCGGCTGTGGAGTCTATCACCTGATCGATTCTCGGCAGAGCAAATGGGTCCTTGGGGCAAGCTTTGTTGAGGCTCGTGTAATCAATGCACATACACCACTGCTTGTTCTTCTTCAGCACCAGTACTGGGTTTGCCAGCCACTCTGGAAAAAACACTTCCATGATGAAGCCGGCTGCCGGGAGCCGGGCTATTTCTTCTCCAACAACTCTTCTTTTTTCTTCTGACAGGCGGTGCAAGGGCTGCCTGACGGGCTTCATATCAGACCGGACGTGTAATTTGTGCTCGACGAATTCCGTCGGGACACCAGGCATGTCCTTGGGGGACCACGCGAAGATGTCGCAATTCTCACGGAGGAAATCGACGAGCTCACCTTCCTATTTGCTGTCAAGGCCTGTGCCCATGACTGCGTATCTCTCCGGGTGCTCCGGGTCCAACGGTATCTTCTTTGTTTCTTTGGACGGCTTGAATGATCCTTCTGCTTCCGACTCCTTGGGGTCGGGCGATAACTCGGGCTGCTTGCCGGCCATCGCCACGACCCGATCAAGAAGCCGTTTCTCAGCCGCGATCACCAAGGACTCGGCCAGCCGACTACTTTCGGTCGCGCAAGCAGACGACTTCCTGTAGTCGCCGGACACTGTTAGGATTCCCTTGGAACTCGGCATCTTCATCTTGAGGTAGGCGTAGTGGGGGACCGCCATGAACTTGGCCAAGGCGGGTCGGCCAAGCAATGCGTGATATGGGCTTTCAAGGTCCACCACCTCAAACCAAATTGGCTCTCGGCGGAAATGATCCTTGTCTCCGAAGAGGACATCTATCAGGATCTTGCTGATTGGTGAGCAGGAAAGGCCAGGGACGATTCCGTGGAACACAGTCCGGCTGCTCTGAAGCTGTCTTTGCTTGATTCCTAATTTCTCCATTGTATCCTTGTACAGGATGTTGATACTGCTGCCTCCGTCTATTAGTACTCGCGAGAAGCGAGCGGCCCGCCTAACAGTGGCGAGTGTGGTGCCTAAGACCAAGGCGTAGGAGCCCGGACTCGGCATCACCTCTGGGTGATCAGCTCTGCTCCAACTGATAGGCTTTTTGGACCAATGCATGAACTCTGGAGTACTTGTCGCAACCGCATTCACTTCTTGCTGCTGTTGGCGCCTGCTGCGTCGGTCATCCGCTACACTGGTGAACACCACATAGGCTCCGTGCTCATCCGGGAACTCGTCTTGTATCGCGCCGGCTGGCCTGACGGCCGGCTGCTGGGGCGGCTGTGGAGGAGGCGGCCCAGCAAGAGGGGGAGGGAGCAGGCCGTCCCCCTTGGCGATTCTAGTCAGCCAGTGGCATTTCCTGGTGGTGTGGTTTGACGGCTTCGCGCTGCTGTGGAACTTGCAGGGACCATCTAGAGTCTGCTCGTAGGAGAAAGCCGGCAGCCAGTTGGACTTGCCGCCCTTCTGTCGCTTCGCCGGAGGCGGTCCCTCCAACTGCTGGTCCTCTGCTGTTGCCACTTGCCGACTGTTAGAAGTCGGCTGCGGGGCTTTGCACTTCTGGTCATTCTGCTGTTGCCGCCGACTGGTGTCTCCAGCCGGAGTTCTTGGAGCCTGAGGGGCGACTTTGCCAGTTGTGCTGACCCAAATCTCCGCCTTCATGGAAGAGTCGGCCGTGGCGTACTTGTCCGCTGTGATCAGCAGCTCATCGAGGGTCTCCGGCTCGTCGCAGAGGAGCTTGTGCTTGAGGAGGGTGCCTTCTCTGCACCCGGCAGTAAAGTACTCGATGGCCTGCACCTCGTGCACGCCCTCGCAGGAGTTCCGGAGTTCACCCCAACGCGTGAGGTAGTCGCTAGTAGACTCGTCAGGGCCTTGCACGCACAAGGAGAGTTGGCGTGGCTTGGGAGGTTGCTTGTACGTGCTGGTGAAGTTGCGGACGAAAGCCTCGGTGAAGTCGACCCAACTGTTGATGCTGCGAGGCTTCAGACTGTTCAACCACATCCGGACCGAGCCCTGGAGCATGAGCGGGACGTATCTTACGGCAACATGCTTGTTGCCGTTCGCTATGTTGACGGCGGTGGAGTAGTCGATCAGCCAATCTTCCAGCTTCACGGTGCCGGTATATTTGGGCGTGTCTCGGGGGAGCATGAACCCTTTGGGGAAGGGCTCATCTCGGATGCAGGGTCCAAAGCAGGGGGGACCCAACTCGTCTTCTTCTTCCAGCGCCAGGGATCGGTGGAGTCGGTCGATCCAGTGGCGGGCGTCGTTCTCTCTGACTCCCTCTCGGCGGCCAAGGCGGTCGCCGAGAGTCGGATGTTCCACGGGCGGCGGGGAGACTCGCCTTTCTCTGCGAGGAGGGGGAGGCAGGTAGTCGTCCCGCCGTTCCACCGCTTTGGGGCGGCCATCTTGGTCGCACTCAATGGTGATGTGAGTCCGACTGTGGCTGACAGCCGGCTCCTGGTCCTTCTTCCCACGGGCCCCGCCAGTCGGCGTCCGAGACGTTGCACCTTGGTCTCGGCGAGGCGGTGGGTCGTCGTTTTGGCCCTGCGGCACCTCGGTGCAGCAGCCGGCATCATTCTGCGCGGCAGCCGCGTGGAGGAGCTGCTGAACTCGATCCGTCATTACGCGGCACTCTTCGCCTTCGAAGTTGTCAAGCTCGTCTGCCGCCTCCTGGGCGGCATGGATATTCTCTGCGGGTGTGGCATACACAGGGCGATCAGCCCCGAAGAGGTTGTCGACTGCCGCGCCGCGCTGTCGGACCGCGCCTAGGCGGCTAGGCCCGGTCGGAGCCGGCGAGCCGCTTACGGCGCGATCCATCTCGCGTTGGTAAGCTTATGACAAGCGCCTCATGCTTTCCAGCTTCTTTGCGCCCTCGACGAGCTGAAGGTGGAGCACCTCCAGCGTCTCGGCATCGGCGTCTTCCGGAATCGGCGCTGCAAGGCCTCGCAGGGCCGCGTCAAACGGTTCATGCGCTCCTTCGCCGGAGCGCTCGCCGTGGTCGAGGACGAGGACCTCAGTGACGGTGCTCCCGCCGCTCCCCGCGTAAGGGACCGGCTCGTCGTAGACCACCACGTTGGTGGGGAACATGTCGAGCGACGCGGTGTCGGAGTCGACCAGCATCGGGTCGGTGGATCCTATGGACTCCAGGTCCGCGGCAGGCTCGCCGGCGACGTGGAGTTGGTCGAGGAGGCCCACAAGGAGGCTCTCGGGGCCGCTCGTGCCTGTGTCGGACGCAGGCTCATCAGAGAGGCAAACCTCGCCGATAAGATCGGCGAGGCAGCTGGCCGCACATGCGATCTCAGCGCCGTGCAGCGTGTCGGCACAAACGCCATCTGGCGTGCCGGGCTGGTTGTGCTCGTCGGGGAGGAACAGGGTTCCCGTCCAGAGCAGATCTCCGGACGACGGTGCACCTCGCCCAAGGTGGGCGCCAAATGTCGGGGGTTGGATACGACATATGCCAAAGGATGGCTTATCATGGTGGGAGCAAGTAGAACGTCGCCGGTGCCTGGAAGCGGGATGAGGCGAAGACATGCACGCCGGCGGAACTTACCCAGCTTCAGGGCTCTCCTAGGAGATAACACCCCTACTGCTGCTCTACGGGGTCTCCGCATCATCACTAAGGCAAAGTGACTACAATGGTGCTCCTGGAGCTGTTTCGGGAGGCAGGAGAGGGCAAGGCTAGCTCTCTCCTCCCTGTGCTATCTGGTCTATCTCTCTCTAGGTCCCAACCCTTTGCATGGGTGCCCCGGGGGGTTTATATAGGCTTACCCACCGGGGGTACAATAGTAATCCGGCTAGGCGCGGGTCCCAGCCGTCTGTCTCTCAGGCCGCCGTCTTCCCCGCTGGCTTCTGGGGCCCGCCGACTGGCGGGTCCCGCGGACAGGCTTGATACTGTAGCGGCACTCCTGATGACGCAGGCTCAGTCATTGGGTCGTGACAACAGTGCCGTCTATCGGGCGATCACTGTCGCCATTCCCCATCCTATCTGGTTAATGGCTCGTGGGGCCCTGGGGAGGAGTCGGCCGACTCCAAGGAGGCCGACTCCCACAGGTCCGTCTTCGGGGCGCCCAGGCCGCCTTCGGCCCACCCACTGACAGGTGGCCCCGCTGTCTTCGGGCCGTACAGGCCGGAGTCGTGGGCACAGTGCGTGGCGTACTGTGGCTGAGGTCAGGGCAGGCATGGCAACAGTGCCGCGCCTCGCCGGAGATCTTCCAGCGATACGGCTCACTGTAGCTATGCCGGCCTTTCGTAAGCAAGGGTAACGACCACGCCGTGACCGTACCCTATATCATACTTCGGGATGAGGGAGGAGTCATGGGCCGACTCTCCATAGTCGGCCTCTCTGGAGGTCGCCAGCTCGGAGTCGGCTTATCTCGGAGTCGCCGTCTGGGACTCGGCTTGTCTTGGAGTCGCTCCTGGGAGTCGGCTTGAGGGGCGTGGCCTGCCCCGATGTCTTGAAAGGTCCTGGGACTCGGGTTAGCCTACCCGTGGCCCAATACTCCGACAACCCCCATGCCACGAGTGCTGGGGTGTTCGGGATAAACTTGAGCGCTCTTGTTCCCATTCTTGGGTCCATCTAGGGAGGCGCTCAGCACAACAAACAAGGCCATCGGACTTATAATGCTTTATCACTCTCACTTAGCCATAGAATTCTATAATTTTAAATTTTGGCGAAGCCCCTAGTATTCGGAAGACCGAGTTTGGGGCGATATCCGCGCCTAGGCCAGATAAATCCGGCTCCTCGCTCTAAGCGGCATAAGTCTTTAGGTACTCGAAAAACCTCGTGAACAGCGACCGGTCTCTCGCACTATCATGATGGTCAGTTTTAGCTTTCTCTACTGAGGTGTTAACCCAGCTCAACTGGGGCACAATCGCAGTAGTTCTCCTAGGGCTACCTTCGCCAACATTGCGGAACATAAGGTACCAAAACATGGGAGTCGGGCAAACCCAACTATTGACCCAAGACATGATTCAGAGCCGATGCATATAATGCTATAAGTTTGGGGTACCGCACTCATGAGAGTGTTCGGTCTTCTCACACCGTGTTATGGGGTGCTTAAGCCCCTGGTGTATTGGCCGTACCAAAGTGTACGGTTGCATAATGTCATGACTGAACACATTTGTATAAAAGTAGATGAATACAATAATAGATAAGAGCTATGTATTGTTTATAAAAAAGGGCTGCTATGAAAGCAGAATGATACAAATAGTGCGATAAGCAAGAGATGGGATTATTTGACATGTCCCCCTCCAGGGGCAAGCTGCGAGACTTTAAGTAAAACAGGTATTTAGCTCGTTATAGAGACCACCTGGACATTTGACGTGGCTTGTTCTCTCCCTGGCTGTTGCATCGTGTGTTCGGTGAGTGTATTGCCGGACAGGCCTTCCGGATAGTTGGGTCCTGAAAGTATATAAAAAAAGCAAATGGCAAAATAGGGAGCCCCTAGTGCGGTTGAGCCGCATTCTGGGCGTGCCGTGGTTGAGCCCCTCCCCTTATGCCCATGGTATTTCCAAAGCATAATTATGTACGCGTGGTACCGCTATCGCCATCTGGCAAGGGCTGGGGTTGGGGCCGCACTGCTATGCTTGCTCGGAACATGCCGACCGGTTTTGTTGTAGGTTACTTCGGGCGCGCTTGACGTTGTCCGGACGTTTAACACCCGGATTGGAGAATTGCCTTGAGAGGCCACTTTGTACTTCCGCCGCCAGGGCTGCCGTGTGCTCCTCCGTTTGGAGAGAGCGTTCGGTGTTTCCATTTACCGTAATGACTCCGCGAGGGCTTGGCATCTTGAGCTTGAGATATGCGTAGTGCGGCACCGCATTGAATTTTGCGAATGCGGTTCGTCCGAGCAGGGCATGATAGCCACTGTGGAATGGGACTATGTTGAAGATTAACTCTTCACTTCGGAAATTATCCGGGGATCCGAAGACCACTTCGAGTGTAACCGAGCCTGTACAGCTGGCTTCTACACCTGGTATGACACCTTTAAAGGTTGTCTTTGTGGGTTTAATCCTTGAGGGATCTATACCCATTTTTCGCATTGATAAAGCAGGTTCAGGCTGCTGCCGCCGTCCATGAGGACTCTAGTGAGGTAAAATCCGTCAATGATTGGGTCTAGGACCAATGCAACGAATCCGTCGTGACGGATGCTAGTGGGGTGGTCCCTTCGATCAAAAGTGATCGGGCAGGAGGACCATGGGTTGAACTTTGGGGCGACTGGCTCCAACGCATAGACGTCCTTGAGAGCATGCTTCCGCTCCCTTTTGGGGATATGGGTTGCGTATATCATGTTCACCATCCGCACTTGCGGGGGGAAGCCCTGCTGTCCTCTGTGGTTCGGCGGCCGGGGCTCCTCCTCGTCATCGCTATGCAGCTCCTTGTCTCTGGTTTCGGCACTTAACTTGCCTGCCTGCTTGAACACCCAACAATCCCTATTGGTGTGGTTGGCTGGTTGTTCGGGGGTGCCGTGTATCTGGCATGAGCGATCGAGTATCCGGTCTAAACTGGATGGGCCCGGAGGGTTTCTTTTGAATGGCTTCTTCTGCTGACCAGGTTTAGAGCCTCTGAATCCGGCATTAACTGCCGTATCCTTGGTATTGTCGCCGTTAATGCGGCACTTGTGCTTGTTGCGACGTGACCTGCCATTGTTGTCCTTGGTATCCGAATTGCCAGGGCTCTTGGTTATGCTATTGCTACGAGCTAGCCAGCTGTGTTCTCCCACACAAAGTGGGTCATGAGTGTCGTGAGGGCTGCCATAGATTTCGGCTTTCCCTGTCCTAGGTGCCAGGCAAGCCATTCATCTTGGATGTTGTGCCTGAAGGCTGCAAGGGCCTCGGCATCGGGACAGTCGACTATTTGATTTTTCTTGGTTAGGAATAGTGTCCAGAATTGTCTGGCCGATTCCTCTGGCTGCTGGATTATGTGGCTTAGGTCATCGGCGTCTGGTGGTCGCACATAAGTGCCCTGGAAGTTGTCAAGGAACACGGATTCTAGGTCCTCCCAGTGACTAATTGACTCTGCTAGCAGGCTGTTAAGCCAATGCCGAGCTGGTCCTTTAAGCTTGAGCGGGAGGTATTTGATGGCGTGTAGATCATCACCATGGGCCATGTTGATATGAAGGAGATAATCCTCGATCCATACCGCGGGATCTGTTGTGCCATCGTATGAGTCGATGTTTACGTGTTTAAAACCCTCGGGGATTTGATGATCCATTACTTTGTCTGTGAAGCATAGTGGGTGTGCGGAACCCCTGTACTGGGCTATATCGCGACGTAGCTCGGATGAGCTTTGTCTGTTGTGTTCGTCTTGGCCGTATTTATCATATGCGGCGTGACGGTTATCGTCACGGGACGTGGGGCGCCCACGCGATCCATAGATTGATCTTGTTTGCCTTGCCTTATCCTCCAATATGTCTCGCAGGTCTGTTTTGTTTCCCCGTGCTCTGGTATTTTTGGAGCGGCGCCGGGGTGCGACTTGAGTTGAGGGCCGAAAGGCCTCTCTATCGCGGCCACGGGGTGGCCGATCGGGCGCATCGTACGCTGGTGATGTAGGTTTAGTTGCTTCCTCCTCTAGTTGGGGTAGCATCCTGCGCTTTGGGTAGCTCTTGGAGGGGCGTTCGAGTTTATACTCTTCGGCCGCCAGGACTTCAGTCCATCTATCGGCTAGCAAGTCTTGGTCAGCTCTAAGTTGCTGCTGTTTTTTCTTGGGGCTGCTTGCCGTGGCCATAAGCCTGCGTTTGAAACGCTCTTGTTCGACGGGATCCTCTGGCTCGACGAATTCGTCGTCGTCGAGGCTTGCCTCATCTTCGGAGGAAGGCATATAATTGTTGTCCTCGACCTCCCTGTCAGCCGCTCTCTCATGAGGGCTGGCTCCTCCGTCCTCCTGCGCTGAATCCTGCTGGAGGGGGTTGTCTTTGGCACTGTCCGGGGTGTTGTTGTCTCCAGTGCCGGACTCGCCAATTTTGCTTTGGTGGGATTTAGAGTGGCGCCACTGACGTCGGCGCTTGGGTTGCTTCTTGGAGGGGTCGTCCTTCGTTTTTTCATCGCCATCCCCTGATTTGGGGGTGTCCACCATGTATATTTCATATGACGAGGTGGCTTTCCAGTGCCCTATAGGTGCTGATTCTTGGTTGTCTCCTTCATCGGCGTCCATACCGTCGATGTCTTCGGAGTCGAAGTCTAGCATGTCGGTTAGATCGTCGATAGTGTGTCACGCCCAATATACGACCCTATCCAAAAGGAACTCGAAGGTGCCACCAAGGATAGACCCGCATATTGAAACGCTTTTGCAAGGTGGATGCCATTACATCAACATTACATAATAGATGGGGATACATACATAAGGCATACAATGCCACATGAATACAACATCACAATACATAAGAGCATCATCCGACTACGGATGAATCACAAATAGAAAATCAAACGACATCCACCCTGCTAGCCCAGGCTGCCGACCTGGAACCTATCCCCTGATCGAAGAAGCAGAAGAAGGAGAACTCCAATACAAGCAAACATTGCTCTCGCGTCATGATCATCACATAACCTGTACCTGCAACTGTTGTTATAGTAATCTATGAGCCAAGAGGACTCAGCAATCCCATTACCATGGGTTTCAAGACTAGCAAAGCTTAAAAGGGAAAGGAAGGGGTAAAGTGGTGAGGCTGCAGCAGCGGCTAAGTATGATATGGTGGCTGACATACGCAAATAAGAGCGAGAAGAGAGCAAGCGGAACAGTCGTCAACTAGTAATGACCAAGAAGTGATCCTGAACTCCTACTTACGTCAAACATAACCCAGAAACCGTGTTCACTTCCCGGACTCCGCCGAGAAGAGACCATCACGGCTACACATGCGGTTGATGCGTTTTAATTCGGATCTGGTGTCAAGTTATCTACAACCGGACATTAACAAATTCCCATCTGCCAATAACCGCAGGCACGGCTTTCGAAAGATTATACCCTATAGGGGTGTCCCAACTTAGCCCATGACAAGCTCTTGCGATCAATGAAGGAATAGACCTTCTCCCAGGAAGACCCGATCAGACTTGGAATCCCGGTTTACAAGACATTTCGACAATGGTAAAACAAGACCAGCAAGACCGCCCGATGCACCGACAATCCCGATAGGAGCTGCACATATCTCGTTCTCAGGGCAACACTGGATGAGACAGGCTACGAGTAAAACCAGACCTCGAGTTGCCCCGAGGGGGCCCCACAGGCGGCTCGGTTCGGACCAACACTTAGACAAGCACTGGCCCGGGGGGGGGGGCTAAAATAAAGATGACCCTCAGGTTGGCCGACCCAAGGGAAGGTATAGGTGGTGGTGAGGCAAATGGTAAAACCAATGTTGGGCCTTGCTGGAGGAGTTTTATTCAAAGCGAACTGTCAAGGGGGTCCCATAAATCACCCGACCGTGTAAGGAACGCAAAATCCGGGAACATAACACCGGTATGATGGAAACTAGGGTGTCAAGTGTGGAACAAAACACCAGGCAAAAGGCCGAGTCTTCCACCCTTTACCAAGTATATAGATGCATTAATAATATAAGAGATATTGTAATATCCCAAACAAAATCCTGTCCACCATGGAGCAATCTTCAACTTCACCTACAACTAGCAACACTATAAGAGGGGCTGAGAAAAAGCGGTAACATAGCCAAACAACGATTTGCATGGGAAAGGTGTCAAAGGTTAGGGGTTCATGGCAATTTGGGATGGCTTGATAAACAGGTGATAGGTAGCGCAGCATAGCGATAGAACGAAGCAACTAGCATAGCAATGATAGTAGTGAGATCCAGGGTAGCGGTCATCTTGCCTGAAATCCCGCTAGGAAGAAGAACGAGTCCATGAAGAAGACGAACGGATGAAGCCGAACCAACCATAGACGAACGAATCCTCATGATCGCAACGAAACAGGAACTATCGAAAAGAAGCACACATCATAGTAAACACACCACACATGAACAAGACATGATGCACAACAAGCATGATGCATGACAAGGCTACATGAAGCTACTCATGGCAAGAGATGATGCAAACAAGAGCAACACATCAAAGCAAGTTTAAATGAGGCCGGGAACAACATATAACAATTCCGGTAAGTCCTCACATGCATATTTCGAAATTGGTCCAGATCTGAATAAACCTTATGTTCAAGTTGTTAAACAGCAAGTTAAAATGCACAAAGATGATCTACACGAGATTCTAGTCAAGTTACATATAAAGTTCATTTAGTTCGGAGCTACGGCCTAGAAGATATGAGCAAAACAAGTTAAACATGGCATTGATGCAAAATGCATACAAACATCAATCAAACACCTCCAAACAAGGATGCAACATGATAATATGAAACTAGATGCAAAATAAAGCAAGTTTCATATAGAGCACACTCAAAACGGAGCAACGGTTCAACACACACACATGAAACAAGTTTAAAGGACAAGCTGTCCAAAACAGCGACTAGGCATATTGCAAGCATCAAAACTATATGCTACAACACCTCAACATAAAAACAAAAGGCATGGGCATGATTTATAGGTAAAGCACAACAAAACATGAACACTGAGCTATCTCTAGAAATCACTAGAACATACTCAAACACACATGGTAAGATTGCAAACAATAACAATTTAGACTTTGCAGAAAATAACATCACGATGCAATGTTTAGAGCTATCAAACAACATGTTACAGGAACTTATCATGGTAAACAAAGGCATGGTATGAATCTACTAATTGCATAGATCAAAAGTCCTTTAGTGACCATAAGCCAAAAAGGATCAGAAAATATGATGGCACCCATGTAAACATGGCAAGTTATAATACAGATTCATACATGGCAGAAACAGAATTATGAAGGCATGTTTATGAGCTTGTGCAACTCACGACAGAGCAAAACATAGCATGGCAAGGCAACCAACAGTAATAAGACATATTTGTGAAGCTAAGCATGGCAAGAGCAAGGTCATAGGGTGCATGGATCACTAGCAAAACACATGGCATCAACTGAACTTAATGTTAACAGGCTGACAGCAACATTATGAAGCAACTTTGGAGCAAGATATGAACAATCTACAGCAAGCTATAAATGCAACCAGGGGCATGTATGGTTAGAGGATGACATTTAGATCAAAACATGTTTATAGAACATCACCAGATTATGCATAGAATGATTAGTAGCCACATGTTTATATAGCATCACGAAATAACAGATTCAGACTAGCAAAACAGCAACATCATGTACACTACATAAGAAGCTCGATTCACTCACCACAAGTCATTGCATGACAATATAAGCATAGCATCATCAAGAAGACATGTTTATGTAACCAACCAAGGCAAGAACAAGTCCATAGCATGCAAGGATCAACTATAGCAACCTTGGCTAAATTGAATAACAAGTAAACAATCTGCCAGGAAACATTTTGAAGCAAAAGTAGAGCACCAAAATGACATGCTAGACTACTCCATAATTGCAACAAAGGGCATGAATGGATAGAGCATAACCACATGTTCAAAACGTCCTTACTGAAGTATCTCAAAATATGCATGGATCTCTCTATAGCATCAAGTTTACATGGTATCAAAATAACAGCAGAACAGGGACTAAAATCAGCAATATCACGAAGTCTAGTTTGCATGCTTGTGCTAGTCACCACATTGATCACAAAAATGCATGGCATACACCTCTGTAAATAAGACATGGCATAGATCAAAACACATGTAGACATCAACCTCATAGGATGCACACATCAATCATGGCAAAAATGACAAAATAGCTCGTTCTGTTAACAGACAGCAGAAAGCATCATGAAGCACTCTTACAACGATGATTCAGGCATCAAGAGGATCCCAAATGAACATGATGCAATGGAATGAAATGATGTACTCGTTGAGGCAAACAATTTGACATATTACACACGCAAAACGGAGCTACGGATGTGGAGATACGGCATAACGAACATGGCATAATTATTACAAAAAATCTGGGACTTGGCAGTTTTCGGGAAAAAACATATGAGCGCAAAATCACTAAACTACGACCGGGACGGAGATTAGTGGGCTGCTCACCCTGGGCCAACAATAGCTGGGCCGAGGCCGCGGGGATGCTGGGCTGAGCCTACTCGTTGGGCCGTGGCGCGGGGCCCACGTGGACGAGGTCAACGGCGCCGGGCGGAGGCCGATTGGATCGGGCGCCTCCCTATCCGCGGCGGCGGCGACGCTTCGGGATTCCGGCGAGGACGGAGGAGGTCAACGGTGCGGCGGAGAGACGGGGACCACCGGATCCGGAAGAAGGCGAGGCCAGGGACCCGTTCCTGGCGGCGAGGTGGCCTGGGGAGGCGCTGGTGCGGAGCTCCAAGGCGCAGGGCACCGCGGCGGCGCACTCCGGCGACGGTTGGCCTCGGGCCAATCGGGCGAGCGGGCGGCGGCGGATGGAGCGGAGGGCGCGGGGCTCGGGCGGCTCGAGCAGGGGCCGGGAGGCGCAGCCGGGCGGTGGAGGGAGGCATGCCGGCGAGCGGCACCGGCGATGGCGGTGGAGGGCCGAGGCGGCGGCGGCTACGGGCCCGGCGAGGTTCGGTTCGGCCCGGGGCGGGCCGGATCTGGGCCCCGGGCGGCGGCGCGCGGTGGAAGGACGGCGGATGAGAGAGAGGGCCGGCGCGGATGAGGTGGCGAGGCGCGGTTGGAGGAGAGGGGCGGCGGGGTGACATGGAAGGTCCTGATTGGGCGGAACGACGTGTCCGTCGAACATGTCTGGCGCGGATGGACATGTCCGGCGGCGCGGAGGAGTTAGGCTAGGGTTTTGGACTGCGGGAATTCGGGGGAGGCCACATATTTATAGGTAGAAGGAGCTAGGAGTGTCCAAATGAGGAGCGGTTTTTGGCCACGGGATCGTGATCGAACGACCGAGAGCATGGAGGGGAGTTAGATGGGTTTTGGGCCACTTTGAAGGGGGTGTTGGGCTGCAAAGAGAAGGAGGCTTTACGGTTACCCGGTTAACCGTTGGAGTACCAAATGGCACGAAACTTGACAGGCGGTCTACCAGTGGTATACCAAGGCCGCTTGGCAAGACTCAGTCCATTCCGAGAACGTTTAACACCCACTCACAACGAGAGACGAAAGGGGAACGCCGGAGGGCATAGGAGTGCCGGATTGCAAAACGGACAACGGGGAAAAGGCTCGGATGCATGAGACGAACACGTATGCAATGCAATGCACATGATGACATGATATAATGCAACACGCAATAAAATGACATGGCAACGACAGCGAATAACTGGCGGACACCTCGCGCATCGAATTCGGGGCGTTACATAGTGGCTACAAAGTGGATGGTGGGTGGGTTTCGAATTTCTTCGTCGTTCGCATCCCAACCATGCTGACCATAGTCCGGCCAGGGCTCTCCTGATAAAGAGAGAGAGAGACTTTAGTGAATTCAGGATATCGCCAAAGGGCGAGTGCTAAAAGATGTCCATGGCGGTGAACTCCATGATCGGAGCGCAATCGGGTTCAATCAGAAGGGGTGCAGAAGATTCGGAGTCCGGCACCTTGGAGTCATAGGCCTCGCAAAGGACTAGGCTGGTATTCGGCTCTATCACCATAGAGATTGCGGCTCCTGGGGGGTGTCCAACCGTCCGTCCCCGACTGGCGCAGTCGGCTCCGAGCTAATGGTCGGAGCGGACACCTGAGCGGCGCTCTGGGCGCTGTCCGGCGGCAGAGCTAGATCATGCCCATCGTGACAGTGCGACACGCTCGGCCATGGCTCGAATCCGTCGAAGATCAAGTCCCCGCGGATGTCGGCCGTGTAGTTTAAGCTTCCAAACCTGACCTGATGGCCAGGGGCATAGCTTTCGATCTGCTCCAGATGGCCAAGCGAATTGGCCCGCAGTGCGAAGCCACCGAATACGAAGATCTATCCGGGGAGAAAAGTCTCACCCTGGACCGCGTCGTGGTTGATGATCGAAGGAGCCATCGGGCCTAAAGGTGACGGCACAAAGGAACTCTCAATGAAAACACCAATGTCGGTGTCAGAACCGGCGGATCTCGGTTAGGGGCTCCCGAACTGTGCGTCTAGGCGGATGGTAACAGGAGACAAGGGACACGATGTTTTTACCCAGGTTTGGGCCCTCTTGATGGAGGTAAAACCCTACTGTTGCTTGATTAATATTGATGATATGGGTAGTACAAGAGTTGATCTACCACGAGATCAGAGAGGCTAAACCCTAGAAGCTAGCCTATGGTATGATTGTTGTTCGTCCTACGGACTAAAACTCTCCGGTTTATATAGACACCGGAGAGGGATAGGGTTACATAGAGTCGGTTACAATGGGAGGAGATCTTCATATCATATCGCCAAGCTTGCCTTCCACACCAAGGAAAGTCCTATCCGGACACGGGACGAAGTCTTCAATCTTGTATCTTCATAGTCCGGGAGTCCGGCCAAAGGTCATAGTCCGGCCATCCGGATACCCCCTAATCCAGGACTCCCTCAGGGAGAAACATCATAAGATCCAACTACAGTAGCAAAGCTCGGGGTACATCAAGATCGTGCCATAGAGGGAGCACGAGAGAGAACACGAGAGAGAGAAATCAAACACATAGCTACTGGTACATACCCTCAGCCTCGAGGGTGAACTACTCCCTCCTCGTCATGGAGAGCGCCGGGATGATGAAGATGGCCATCGGTGATGGATTCCCCCTCCGGCAGGGTGCCGGAACGGGCTCCCGAGAGGTTTTTGGTGGCTACAGAGGCTTGCGGCGGTGGAACTCCTGATCTATCTTTTTTTCTGATGGTTTTAGGGTATGTAGGCATATATAGGCGAAAGAAGTCGGTCGGGAGGTGCTCGAGGGGCCCACGAGACAGGGGGCCGTGCCCTGTAGGGGGGGGGGGGCGCCCCTATCTCTTGGGCTCCTCGAAGGTCTTCTGACTTGATCTCCAAGCCTCCAGGATGATATTCTTCCAAAAAATCACGATGCCGAAGGTTTCATTCCGTTTGGACTCCATTTGATATTCCTTTTCTTCGAAATACTGAAACAGGCAATAAAACATCAATATGGGTTGGGCCTCCGGTTAATAGGTTAGTCCCAAAAATGATATAAATATGTAAAATAAAGCCCATAAACATCCAAAAGGGGTAATAAAATAGCATGGAACAATCAAAAATTATAGATACATTGGAGACGTATCAAGCACCCCCAAGCTTAATTCATGCTCGTCCTCGAGTAGGTAAATGATAAAAACTGAATTTTTGATGTGGAATGCTACCTAGCATAATTCTCAATGTAATTTCCTTTATTGTGGCATGAATGTTCAGATTCAAATGATACAAAATAAAAGTTCATATTAACATGAAAATGGTGATACTTCAAGCATACTAATCAAAGTAATCATGTCTTCTCAAAATGACATGGCCAAAGAAAGTTATCCCTACAAAATCATATAGTCTGGCTGTTGCTCTATCTTCATCACACAAAGTATTTAATCATGCACAACCCCGATGACAAGCCAAGCAATTGTTTCATACTTTAATAATCTCAAACTTTTTCAACTTCCACGCAATACATGAGCGTGAGTCATGGACATAGCACTATATGTGGAATAGAATGGTGTTTGTGGAGAAGACAAAAAAGGAGAAGATAGTCTCACATCAACTAGGCGTATCAACGGGCTATGGAGATGCCCATTAATAGATATCAATGTGAGTGAGTAGGGATTGCCATGCAACGGATGTACTAGAGCTATAAATATATGGAAGCTCAACAAAAGAAACTAAGTGGGTGTGCATCCAACTTGCTTGCTCACGAAGACCTAGGGCACTTTTGAGGAAGCCCATCATTGGAATATACAAGCCAAGTTCTATAATGAAAAATTCCCACTAGTATATGAAAGTGACAACATATGAGACTCTCTATCATGAAGATCATGGTGCTATTTTGAAGCACAAGTGTGGAAAAAGAGATAGTAGCATTGTCCCTTCTCTCTTTTTCTCTCATTTTATTTAT